>NW_027305542.1:297500-327500 GCF_039555335.1 Amphiura filiformis | reverse complement strand
TTTTATGGCAAATTATTAAAATTTGATATTTTTGACATTTAGCAGTCCTCAAAGTCATCATCACCCAGCTGATGCGATTGACAGCTTTTTCGTCAGCTGACATCAGAGTTTTATTTAGTTGGTTCAGTTCCTTTTGGATCAAAGACATGCAAGTAGTGTTTGGCTTCAATCTAGTTACGCTATTATTATGTTCATTGACATTGATAACGTTAATATTTCACCTTTAAACCTGGACTTTTAGCAGTTATGAACTATTTTACACCCCTTACTACGAGTATACGTGTTTTAGGGCAAGCAATCACTTCTCTTCAGGGAAATAATAACCTTGATAACCTAACTCGAAATTTTGACATTTTCGAGTCAACTCGAAATTTTGACATTTTCGAGTCAACTCGAAATTTTGACATTTTCGAGTCAACTCGAAATTTTGACATTTTCGAGTTAACTCGAAATTTTGCCCATTTTCGAGTTAAGTTACTGTGATGTTCATTGCGATTGATAACGTTAATATTTCACCTTTAAATGTTTAATTTAGTAGTTGTGAACTTTTTACACCGATTAGCAATGATTAGGGGCTGTGCAATAATTATGAACCCCGGGAGAGGGTAACATGGGGGAGCAAATATTTATTTTGACAGGCCGAGAGGGAGGGTACTGGTATGTGCCTATGGGTGTCGCGAAAACATTGCTTTAAATAAGGGGATTATTGGGTACAAACACAATGAAAAAGGGGTCATTGGGTATAATATTTTGAAAATAAATGGTCACTGGGTATAAAATTCCAAAAAGGCTCATCGGATAGAAAATGTTGAAAAAATTGAGAAAATTTAATTTCTTGTTCCAAATTTCCAATGCAAATTTGCTGAAATAAGAGAATTTGAACATGTTAAAAGTTTCCGCATTGTTCTTTAGCATTTTGATGATACAATTCTAGAAAATAGGGGCTCATTGGGTAACCGCACCTAAAACAAGGGGGCCATTGGAGCCGCGCCTAAAAAATGGGGTCATAATTGGGTAGCCGCACCTAAAAAAAGGGGTCATCGGGTATGACTTTTAAGAGAGGGGGTCATCGCGATCGTGTATATTCGACTTAAAAAAGGGGCCTATTGACAGGCACATACCGACATTTAAAAAAAAAAATTATGAAATGCTAGAGTGAGCAATAGCCCATGAGGAGTGACACAAGTCAAGAACTTGTATAGGCACTATAAAAGACAACCACATGGGCCAATCAGTGGTTCACAGCAGTTTAGAGTAGGGGGTTGCTGGCCCCTCACCCCAGATACAATAATCATGAGCCCTGGAAGAGGATAACATGGGGGAGAAAAAATTTTGGCAGGCCGAGTTGGAGGGTATTGGTAAGTACCTACCGGCGTCGTGAAGTAGATCGGTTTTTTTTTATATGAGGTCCTTGGGTAAAAAAAATTGAAAAAGGGGTCATGTATAATATTTTGAAAATAGGGGGTCATAAGACTCCAATATTTCGCCAAGTCCGCTTGCCCCCCCCCCCCCCCGGCCTGCCAAAAATTGCTTGCCGTCCCTCTTGGTCTGCCCCAATTTTACCCTCCCCTAGGGCTCATAATTATTGCACAGCCCCTGGTAGGGTAAAAAAAGGTAATTTTACTAAATTCAACATTTAAAGGGGGAATATTAACGTTATCAATCTCAAGGAACATGATAATAACTTAACTCGAAAATGGGCAAAATTTCGAGTTAACTCGAAAATGTCCAAATTTCGAGTTAGGTTATTATTTTGCTGAAGAGAGGTGTTTGGTTGCCCCAAATCACCTATACTCGTAGTAATAGGTGCAAATATGTTTATTACTACTAAATTCAGCATTTAAAGGTGATTATCAATCTAAATGGACATGATAATAACTTAACTCGAAAATGGGTAAAATTTCGAGTTAACTCGAAAATGTCCAAATTTCGAGTTTAGTTATTATTTTGCTGAAGAGAGATGTTTGGTTGCCCCAAATCACCTATACTCGTAGTAATAGGTGCAAATATGTTTATTACTACTAAATTCAGCATTTAAAGGTGATTATCAATCTAAATGGACATGATAATAACTTAACTCGAAAATGGGTAAAATTTCGAGTTAACTCGAAAATGTCCAAATTTCGAGTTAGGTTATTATTTTGCTGAAGAGAGGTGTTTGGTTGCCCCAAATCACCTATACTCGTAGTAATAGGTGCAAATACGTTTATTACTACTAAATTCAGCATTTAAAGGTGATTATCAATCTAAATGGACATGATAATAACTTAACTCGAAAATGGGCAAAATTTCGAGTTAACTCGAAAATGTCAAAATTTCGAGTTGACTCGAAAATGTCAAAATTTCGAGTTGACTCGAAAATGTCAAAATTTCGAGTTGACTCGAAAATGTCAAAATTTCGAGTTGACTCGAAAATGTCAAAATTTCGAGTTAGGTTATTACTTCCCTCGTAGTAAGGGTGTAAAATAGTTCATAACTTTTAAAATTCAACATTTAAAGGTGACCAATCTCAATGAACATAATAATAGCGTAACTAGGTTAAAGCCCAAAAATACTTGGATGTCTATGATCTATAAAAAATAATTAAAACAACTAGATTAAACTCTAAGGTCTGCTAACGAAAATGCTGTATATCGCACCCGCTGGATGATGATGACCTCGATGACTGTTAAATGTCACAAATATCAATTTTTAATAATTTGCCATACAATTTGTATTATATCGCGAATTTTAACACATTTTTTTTGGTATCGAAAGGACATTCCTCCTATACAGAATACAAATTGGTGTGTCTGATATGCCCTCATGTCCCACACAAAATACTGTGCAAACATGACAAACGTCGCTATCCGATCAATTAACCCAGGGAGAGGGGTACTCGGCTTTAGAAATGTCGGTGCCTGTCAATAGGCCCCTCTTTTGAAGTCGAACGTATACGATCACGATGACCCCTTTCTTAAAAGTCATACCCGATGACCCTTTTTTAGGTATGGCTACCCAATAATGACCCATTTTTCCAGGCGAGCAACCCAATGACCCCCCTTTTTCTTCAATTATACCATCAATGCTAAAGAATAATGCGGAATGTTTCGAATTATCTTATTTCAGCAAATTTGTTTTGGAAATTTGGAATAAGAAGTAGAATTTGCTCCATTTTTTTCAACCATACTGCAGTTACTGTCCGTTTTCCTATACACAATACACAGTGCTCTCACCATTGACGCGCGACCGTTACAAATAGTGTAAGTATATTGCATTTGCCTAGTTAACATCACTGTGTGAAAAATAACCGGCCAATATTTAAACTATTCTCCAAACTTCTAGCAAATATATTTCTCTAACATGACCTAAAATTACAGCTAGGTTAGATGTTCAGAAATAGTCGCACTTTCGTAGAATATGAGTGAGGGCAAAGCATAGCTAGCTCATAGCTAGCCAACTCCCCGTGTTAATTGAATGGAGATTTGACCGAAAATATTGAGCTATATTGGTAACGGACCGCTCCGTTCTGAAGGATGCCACAAAAAAACGGTACAAGCTACATTTAAACTATTCTATGAAATTCTAGAAAATATAGTTTTGTAACATGTCCTAAATTTTTAGCTAATTTAGGTGTTTGGAAATAGTCGCACTTTTGTGTTTTAGGAAGGATATGTAAACGATAGATATTAAACACCAAAAATATGAAGAAATTATTTCCAAACCGTGTTAAGTCAACAATCATTATGTTGCTCATTTTCAAGAATGCTGGTTAACAAAAAGCAGGCCATTGTCTCATTTCGTGAACAAAGGTCCACATACCATTGTTTCCTTGCGTTTCCTTTATAATCAGTTACCCAACTGAAGCTGTATTATAGCACCTCATAGTGATACCGCACATATAAAACAGACACATGTGCACAACCAGAGAAGATCCGATTAAATCAGTTGAGCTGTTTCAATGAGTGTTATCTTGGTTTAATAGCTTTTAATGGGGTTTAAGTCCTGCAAAGGTCGAGATGAATTCTACTGTAGACATGACTGCATCATGCATTTTCTATCCGTTAACCCTTTTTGGAATTTTATACCCAATGACCCTCTATTTTCAAAATGTTATACCCAATGACTCCCTTTTTATTCTGTTGTACCCAATGACCCCCCTCCCCCTTAAAAAACCCGTTTATACCGAAGTTTGCGACGCCGGTAGGCACATACCAGTGCCCTTCCTCTCGGCCTGCCAAAAATATTTGCTGTTTTGCTCCCCCCATGCTACCCTCTACCAGGGCTCGTAATTATTGCCGAGTCCCTAAGTGGTGTAACTGTTACATTCAACATTTAAAGGTGAAATATTAACGTTATCAATCTATCTCAATGGACATCATAATAACTTAACTCGAAAATGAGCACAATTTCGAGTTAACTCGAAAATGTCAAAATTTCGAGTTGACTCGAAAATGTCAAAATTTCGAGTTGACTCGAAAATGTCAAAATTTCGAGTTTACTCGAAAATGTCAAAATTTCGAGTTTACTCGAAAATGTCAAAATTTCGAGTTGACTCGAAAATGTCAAAATTTCGAGTTAGGTTATTATTTCCCTGAACATGCTGAAGAGAGGTGTTTGCTTGCCCCAACTCACATATACTCGTAGTAAGGGTGTAAAATAGTTCATAACTTCTAAAATTCAACATTTAAAGGTGACCAATCTCAATGAACATAATAATAGCGTATCTAGGTTAAAGCCCAAAAATACTTGGATGTCTATGATCTATAAAAATAATTAAAACAACTAGATTAAACTCTAAGGTCTGCTAACGAAAAGGCTGTATATCGCACCCGCTGGATGATGATGACCTCGATGACTGTTAAATGTCAAAAATATCAATTTTTAATAATTTGCCATACAATTTGTATTATATCGTGAATTTTAACAACATTTTTTTGGTATCGAAAGGACATTCCTCGTATACAGAATACAAATTGGTGTGTCTGATGTGCCCTCATGTCCCACATAAAATACTGTGCAAACATGACAAACGTCGCTTTCCGATCAATTAACCCAGGGAGAGGGGTACTCAGCTTTAGAAATGTCGGTGCCTGTCAATAGGCCCCTCTTTTGAAGTCGAACGTATACGATCACGATGACCCCTTTCTTAAAAGTCATACCCGATGACCCCTTTTTTAGGTACGGCTACCCAATAATGACCCATTTTTCCAGGCGAGCAACCCAATGACCCCCTTGTTTTAGGCGCGACTACCCAATGACCCCCGTTTTTCTTCAATTATATCATCAATGCTAAAGAATAATGCGGAATGTTTCGAATTATCAGCAAATTTCAGCAAATTTGTTTTGGAAATTTGGAATAAGAAGTAGAATTTGCTCAATTTTTTCAACATTTTCTATCCGTTAACCCTTTTTGGAATTTTATACCCAATGACCCTCTATTTTCAAAATGTTATACCCAATGACTCCCTTTTTCATTTTCTTGTACCCAATGACCCACCCCTTTACTTCCCCCCCTCCAAAAAAAACCAACCGTTTGTACCGATCTTCTTCGCGACGCCGGTAGGCACATACCAGTGCCCTCCCTCTCGGCCTGCCAAAAATATTTGCCCCCCCCCCATGTTACCCTCTACCAGGGCTCATAGTTATTGCACAGTCCCTAACTACTAAATTCAACATTTAAAGGTGAAATATTAACGTTATCAATCTCAATGGACGTCATACTAACTTTACTCGAAAATGGACAAAATTTCGAGTTGACTCGAAAATGTCAAAATTTCGAGTTGACTCGAAAATGTCAAAATTTCGAGTTGACTCGAAAATGTCAAAATTTCGAGTTGACTCGAAAATGTCAAAATTTCGAGTTAGGTTATTAGTTCCTTAAGAGGGGTGTCTGCTTGCTCCAAATTACGCATACTTGTGGTAAGGGGCGTAAATTAGTTCACAACTTCTCAAATTCAACATTTTAAGGTGAAATATTAACGTTATCTATCTTAATGAACATAATAATAGCGTAACTACCCAGGCAAAAATTTAGGCATGAGTCATGCCCATGAACATGCCAAGATCATGCCATGAACATGCCATGAACATGCCCTATTTTCGCTAGCAACGTGCATGAATTTTCGCGAATTTGGGAAGTTTTGGCTGATTTTTACCCTCACACATGAAATTTCATGCTTATTTGTGTCGTGCTTTTGTAAGAGCCTTGACATATTCAGGGCATGTTCATGGGTATTTCATGGGCATGAATCACGGTCAATGTCAAATTTTTCTACTTTCATGCCATGAATTCCTTATTCAAGGGCGTCAATTTAGTGGGTGGAGCTATCAACATACATTTATAATTACCATAGCTCCCTCTATTGTTTATGGTTGTGAAAGATATTGGGTATTTTATCAAATCATACAGTAAGCAAGCCGGATGATCATGATGATGTAGGGCCTATACCGATATTAAACATTTTAAATAATAGAATCACCACATATTCATACACATGTGATGATGAGACATCCACATGAATGGGCTGCTTAAATGGTAATAATATAGTATGATTATATACTATATTATTTATGATTGATTTTTAAATATAATTTTATAAATTCCTGTGATGGTCATTACACAGTATTTTTTCACTGTCGGGAATTTTAGGTTTGAGCAATTCAAAAAGTATCCCATATAAATGTATGTTGATAGCTCCACCCTGTTCCATAGTTGATACGATCTGATTGTGATGATTCACCACTGCAGCGAAATTACAGCGCTTTGAGTCCTCTAAGATCTGGAGAAAGGCGCTTTATAAATCCAAAATTTATTTATTATTTATTATTATGTTAGTCCAAAAAAGAGTATAATCAAAATATGCCGTACCATTTTCAACCCATTCCCTAGTTGGTATGAATACTAACCAATTTAACATAATATGACGGTTTAGTGGAAATGTTTTGATCAGAATCAAGATGGATAAACTTAATATCAAATGTTGAACAGAGTTCATGTTGCACTCATGACACTGATTCTATAAACTGACAATGGAAACAAATTTCCTCCAATTGTTTTTATGTCATATCCCATATACACACATTTTATGAGGATGTAAAAATATGTGAAGTTCATCAGACAAGTGAAGTAATTTCCCCGGGGTAATTTCACTTCCCACATTTTTTTTTTGTTTACTCAATATAATCACAAAGTGAGTAGGCCTAAACTTTTTTAAAGGTTAGGCTGAGTAAAAAAATACATGTTTCTCGTCCGCGCCCTCCTCCTTTTTGAAAATTTTGAAAAATGTCTTTTATTTTGTAAACTTTCAGTTTTAACTTGTTGAAAAAGATGTTTCAGAAGTTGACTTATTTTACGGCTTTGTTAATGAATAAATACATCATTTAAGAAGAGTTTTGTGATCACTAGAGGGGTCTTCCTCTCAAAACAATAAAATAAAAGGGCCTCCTGATTTTTCTCAGATATCAATCTGTATGTCGAATACCCCAAATATGGTGCCAAATACAGGTATTTAGCGTCGTTTTCCAATAAAAATAGAAAATAAAAAGCCCTCATCCTCCTAATTTTAAAAACCTGGACGAGAAACATATGTTTATTTTTACTTGGCCTTACTTCATGTTTACTGGGTTTACTTTAGGCCTACATGTATTTAGTTTATTTTGTGAAAATATGTAATTATGCAATACATTTACCATGTTTACTATAATCAAAATATCAGAACATGGATTTGAAACATAACATAAACAACATGTACTTGAACATGACACCATCATAATACAAGCATTCACACTTGCTCAGTTATTAAATTGGCACAAAGAAAAGTATGGTAGCCATCATAATTAAATTTGACAAGTGGACATTAATGTTTTGAAGTCATTAGGCACGTCCACACGAAGGACTTCTCGAGCAAAAACTTGGGGAAATATGCCGTGTGAACGCGCTCAAGTATTCCAATCCCTAAGTTTGCCCCGAAATTTATCCCCAAGAATTGTAGGGATTACGATCATCCCCGAATGATGCCTGAGTGCTACTGCCGTGTGAACTGTGAACAATACAATATAGATTCTTGAGTGCTGAGCTTATTTAAGCCAGGCTATGAGCTTGGTGGTTTATTATATTTAAACATGTTAATGGTTCAATTTGACGCAATACTAGATCTAGGTCACAGTTTAAAGCTTCCGGTTGTAATTCCAAAGATGACGACATCGTGCTTTGCAAAACTCGGGGAGTCCCCCGGGGGATTCCAGGCTTCATTTACATTATCGTATGGACACACAAACGCGGGGATTGATTTAGGAATCGCAATATACTCGAGCACGCCGATCCTCAAGAGTTCTATCGACCGTCTGAACACGGCTCTCATTCTTTGATACCAATATCCTTGGTAAATTTTGCTATAGTATATCTAAATACAGGCAGATCTCTCAACCGATTTCTATATATAGTCATGATAGTAATAGTTGTACAAGGCTCACTCAGTCATTGAATGAGGCAATACAAACTATCGAATTTGGTGTTGAAATGAGCAAAATGTTTTCAATGTAAAATTAATTTTCTCGGCCAAATAAAAAGCAATAATTTTATTTTTTTCAGGAACTGTCGTGAAAAACTATAATGCTTGATACTATTTTTTTTTTTTTCAAATTCTAGTGTTAAAAATTTAGGAGTGAAATTCAGTCATTTAGTGTAAGATGTTTTTTTATCAACCTTTAAAGTAATATAGTTCGCTAATGAAGGATTTTTCACAACTTTCTGCACCATTTTCAATTCCGACTACCAATTTTGTCATAAATCAACACGCGAATGTACCCACTGATAAAATGATTTTGCAAGCCACAATAGAAATATAGATTTAGTTCTGCTGGTTATAATTATTTGCCATAGAACTTAGAAGTGACGTAATTAATCGGATTAACTACATAGCAATAGATGAATAAAATTTTGAATATATCGCCCTGCACTACAATGTTCACTCGGTACTATATGCATTGAACCATAGATGTCAAAGAACAGGGATAAAGACCTGTATAGAATATCCACATTATGCTGATCGCACTATTAGAGTGCAATCTGCATGTAGTGTTGTGACTAAAGTTCCACCTGAATAGTAGTATAATTAGAGACACACAAATTAAACGGAGGGGGGGGTTAGAAACAAACATCTTGTTGCACTAGCCAAGGATAAAAATCTCGCTGCAAGCAGAGGGAAACAAAATCTTGCAACACCTCAAAATGTCCAAAAATCATGATGTTAGATAACTGTTAAATAGCAGATTTCGCGCACTCATATTGCCTCCCAATCACTCGCTCACATTTGCAGTTTGCATGCTACACTGCATTGAAGGAGAAGAAAAAGATTGGACTTTAATCATGTTAATAAGCCTTTTCATGTAGAGAAACAATCTTGCAATGACCTTTCCCTAGCATCCCCCCTAAAAAAATGTGCAAAAGTTTACAAAAAGTCCCAAAATTTAAGAATTTGTGTGCGTAAAATCGGTTTTAAAAGTTTTTTTGATCAAAAAAAGGTCCATATTTGGGGAAGAAAGTCCACTTTTCACAAAATTTCGAGGTATCTTTTGGCTCTCACCCAAAGACCCCATTTAAAAAAGTCATATTCCAACCCAAAGCCCCCTAATTTAGACCCAATTGGTCCGTCTTTCACCCAATGACCCCATATTTTGTACATTTTGCTCTCACCGAATACCAAAATAATCATGCTCTCACCCAATGACCCCATATTTTTGATATTTTGCTCTCACCGAATGCCCCTTACTGCGAAAGTGCCAGCCCTACACCTACATCCATTTCATATTGAAATCCCCGGCTGAAAAACTACCCCAAAACCGTGGCACATCACTGCATACTTTCAACCAGGAGCACCTCCCGCGGGTCCCGCAACTATTGGGGTGTCTTCGAAAAATTTTGCACGGAGATGTGCCATGCAGACTTTCGGATGCTGACTTTCTCTGCGTATACTTTTTGCTGGGGTAATACCCATCGATATACCGATTTTCGACAAATTTGCCCTAATTGAGAACTTTTAAGGGCACTTTTTGCTAAAATGCGCTCAATTAGGCGCATTGGTCTCCACTGAAAACCCACCCATTGATATACCAAAATCGTTGAAAAGGTACCCCAAAACCGTGGCACACCCCCATATGATACTTTCAACCAAGGAGACCCCCATTATTATCTTATACAAGAACATTTTGTGTCCAAATCATGAAGGCATGGGGCATGGAGCAAACTGCAACCTTTGAATTTGGATGTTTGCTCAAGTTCAAATCATATCCTTTGTTTCAAGTATAAAACCAGCGGTGACTAGTTTTACAATCATGATTCATGATGAGAGTTGACATTTGAAGGTAATTTCATGTAATTTGCTGAGAAAATCTTGATGTATCTACATCACTATGGACCACAAGAGTCTCATCCCAATGGCATAGTCCAATAACCTCAATTTCATAATCATAGTGCAAAATTGGACCTCAAGTTGCAGAGTATGAGTTTTTGTACCCAACACTTCAAAGGATGAATGTACAAATGTATTAAGAACTGTTCCCTGATAGATGAGTATGTTGTGGATCCTAGTGCATGCAGAGGTTAATTTATTTATGATCAACCCACTTGTACAATTTACAGACCCTATATCCAATAAATGTTGCTTGCTCTCTGCTGGTTCAGAGAATTATAATAAATGATGTACTGTACATATTCATACGTTCAGAGAACTTTATAAAAGGCCTTCATACTTTCCTGTCTTGTATTTTTAGAGTTTTAGATTTAGATTGATTGAGTAAACATTTAGAAATCAACAAAAATGTAAACGCCATATCCAAGACCAATCACTAAACATGCAACAATTACACAACATGCAAGAATGATAAATGCAGATAACTTTATGATAAATGCAAATTATATAATGCAATAAAACACAAAGAATATTGTGAGAGATTAGTGGCATACTTAGGGGTGTAGCCATAATTTATTTAGGAGGGGGTGAAGCTGATTTTGATAAGTGGACATTTCCCCAAAGTGTTCAAGTTTTTTTACCATATTAAAATCCCTTTTTTTTACTACACTAACACTTGCAATTGGGCAAATGTTGTCTCTGTTGACCGAAAAAGCATATAGGCCTAATACCTGCTATCCCAGCAAACACAAAAACGTTTAAATAAGTTGTATTTTGGGTTTTGGTTTAGGTAAAAACGTTTTAATAACATTAAAATGTCGGGTTATATATTAAAGGTCATGAAAACGTTTTAAAACGTTTTGTATAAAAACACACTCCAACAATATTTATTTTAATGTTTTCAATGCTGGCCATGTTGGGACGGTTTTGACAGGGTTATGTAAATAAGCCCCCACTCCCCCGGTCAATGTTGAATCCTACTTTTTTGGTCACGCGCGCCTAGTGGCACCCAACATTGATTGGTGGGGAAGGGGGAGGGTTGGGGTGTTAGAAAAGGGTTTAGGATTGACACTGTAGAAACCGCCACTTTATCACGTTAAAAATAACGGAAATACGGCCATAATATAGTGTACGTTTTCCATAAGTGTCCCAACACATTTTGGCCGTGGTTGTAGCTTTACAAACATTTTTTGCCAAATATTTTGTCAACACTTAGGCCTAAATAACATTATGTTAAAATATTTACACCCAACAGGCACAGAAATGTTTATTCACTCATAGAAATGACTTGTTCGCCTTGTTGGCGCAATTCAAAAGGAGTAAGTTTGGACAACTCAAAAATAGTGAAAAAGTTGGCAAAACAAAATTCATTTTAGTTATCCGAACTTAAAAAATGCTGAAAAAGCTCAAAAAGTTCCGTCAACTAATCAACTTTGTTGGCAATGCCAACTTCTGAATTCAAGTTCAGGGAACTTAGAAAATAAACAAGGTTCAAAGAACCAATTAGTTGAGTTATTGTAACTCAACATGTAAGTTGATGTAACTCGTTCTTATTAAGTTACTGGGCCGATATTCATAAAGCCTTGCTAAATTAGCAACCAACTAGTGCTTAGCAAGATGCTAAATCCACTAGTTGATAGCTACGTAGCAATCAACTAATTTCTTATTCATAAAACCTTGCTAAACACTTTGCTAACTAGCTATCAACTAGAAATATTTAGCTGATAACTTATTTGGGTGTTTTGGGTGATATGGCCTTCAACAGTTGTGTAACATCTAATACAATAGGCTTATATAATACATGTCTATTATACTTGAGCTCTGAACCACAGTCAAAATGATCAAAATGTAATGACTCATTGCTGATGGTCTTCATTGAGATTTCGTTAATAAAATTACATGTGTATTTTGTAAGCTATATAGGCCTACAAGGTTGTTACGGCAAATTAAATTAAAAAAGATACTCTGAACAAGTAAAGTTCATATACATGTTAAGTCCTTGGTTTGTTGTAAAAACATACTATACATACTATATTGCTTCATCAAATAGAAAACAACATGCATCCACTTAACGTTGCTCATTTAGCTTCATGAGCAACACTGTGTAAATAATATTAGATAATTTAATAGCATATGATATATCTTGCTTGTTGTCCTGACAAAAGCCAAGCATGATTTATCTTTATCAAATTGACATATAATTTGTTATTGAAAATAAGTCATGCATCTTTACCAAAGAGAACATTGGTAACATGTCTCCAAAATATATATTTTACGTATCAAACAATTGAACAGAATTGCTCGATTGAACATATCTGCTTAACTAAAGATTACTTGCTATATCATAATCATTTTTCTTGTGCAAATTTGGTTAAACAATACTGGCTTAGTTCAATGTTTATTCATTCACCCTAAATTTGTTGTGTGTTTTTAAGACAGTTTCTTATGTGTAAAACACACTGAAGACCTCAGAAACAGAATATTCTGAGAACATTATTGTTCATAATTGACAACAGTTAATATGAAATTAAAACAATAAATCATGTCAAACTTAGTTCAAAATCATTAAGACTAGTTGTCAACTAGTGACTTAGCGCTGCCCCAGATCAACTCTAAGTTTTGGCAAAATTTTAGAATGTTGCTAACTCTAACTGGGTTTTATGAATAAGAATTAGCAATCAGCTAGGCTTAGCAGCTTGCTAAAGTCAATTTTAGCTGTCAACTAGGCCTAGCGTGGTTTTATGAATATCAGCCCTGGTATTTATTGTTTTGAGTTATCATTTCTGCACAATTAGTAGTATTCAAATATTTATTTTTGTAATCAGTGCAAAATTTTGTATACTATAGCACACCTCTAGAAAATTATGCTAACCTAGGCTAGTTTCATTTTCTGAGTTGTAACAACTCAATAAAGTAAGTGCAAATGAGTGCGACCAACATAATGATATCGAGTCAGCGTTACTCAAAATTGTACGCGTTGGCATTACTCGGAAAGTTGACGCAACGACTTACATTAACTAACTGAGTAATGCCAACGAACAATTTCTATGAGTGTACGCTCGTATCTTTCGACAGCCATACTGATTTATTAACAAATTACACACTATAAAAGATGGCTGATTTTAAGATATAAATTTTTAAACACCAAAAAAGGACAAGACAAAACAAAACAAAACGAACACAAACAATGACACAGACAAAAGGACAAGTTTCCCATGTTATTTTCATCAGGTGCAGAATGAGAAAAAAAAATAGTTTAAAAAAGAGGAAATGCAAATAAAAACAGATTGGCAGGCGAAGTGACTTCAAACATAAATTTCTTGAAATGTTTGCCCAATTTACCTTTACCTTCGGCAAGCCTATATTCTGTATTTAGTTTCATTCTCCCAAAGTTCATAAAAGCTCGGAAACTGGGAGGAGTCTTTTGAAATTTACATCTATGAATATAAAACTTCAAACATAATACAAGAAAGTTGATTACAATTCTGTGCTCAGAGTCATATACATTAATCCCAAACATTTTTGGCAGTTATAGATTGTAATAATCACCAGTTTTGCTTTCAATAAATTGGTTCCACTGGCAAGCATTTGATTTTTTTTCACAATCACAAAAAAATGCACCAAGGATTCCTCAGAATTATTACAAAACCACAAAATGGGGACCGATTCTACCAATTTTATGAAGTAACTTGTTTGTGCAAATTGCTCTCTGAAACACTTTAAAGTAAAAAGCCATAAGTTGAGTTTCAATACTGCAAGAAAAGTTATTATTATGTACTTCATTCCAATCCGTATCCTGATCCATATTTAAAGCATCAATCCAAAAGCTCTCAGTTTTGGCGGGTCCATTATGTGTTTTCAAAATAGTGTATGAATACTTTGCCATTTTCAAACAAGCTTCCAACAATCTGATCAAAAATACTTTCCTGAACATTAAGGGGGGGTTATAAAGCCAGTCAATCGAAATTCCTTTCATAAGATAATTGTACAAGTTCTTCTGTCTTTAATATAGAGATATCAAATTCAAGAACAAGATCTTCAAAAGATGTACTAAAATTATACCCTCTATTAAGATCCTCGAGGGTATGTGTATACCACGATCAAACCAATATTGATAAAAGAAGAATTTTGTTGGTTTTCAAACGAATATTGCAATTCCACCAATTACGGTAGATAGTATAAATTATTCCATCCTGTGGGTTAAAAGGCTATTATTATTGCTATAACAATAATTCAGGTGGTTCCATCAACTGATTAATGGATTATTATATATTTTTAAGTGATTTATTTCACAAACGTAACCACTGTAATTAAGAAGCTAAATGAGGCTTAAAAATATACTTGAAAAGTAGGGATTGGAGTAACCATGTCGAGGTTTGTTTGTTGTTAAATGCGACTGGCAACCCATCTATGTGTATCAGCTAGGTAACTTCTGTTAGCTGATGCCTAATTTTGTCTGAACAATGTGACGCTTGATTTAGAGACGCGTCGACATGTTAAAATTTGTTGAATTTATAGCCATCACATGCGCATAATAATTGACTATTATTATTGTTTCAAGACATAATCGCCTGGGGGGCACTTCAATTTGAAATGGATATAGGTGTAGGGCTGGCGCTTTCGCACTAAGGGGCATTCGGTGAGAGCAAAATGTAAAAAATATGGGGTCATTGGGTGAGAGCATGATTTCTGGCATTCGGTGAGAGCAAAATGTAAAAAATATGGGGTCATTGGGTGAGAACATGACCTTTTTTTTTTTAATGGAATCTTTGGGTGAGCGCCGAAACAGCGCCACAGAAACCTCGAAAATCGAATTTCTAGTTCTAAATGGCTTCAAATTTCTTTGTTTTTTCAGATAAGTGACAAAATCAGTGATAAATGAAAGTTGCTGTTAAAATTGAACTTGTAAGGGTCTTTGGGTGACAGATGAAATGGAAAAATAGAGGGTCTTCGGGTGACAGAACATGTGTTCGTAGGGTCTTTGGGTGACAGCGACGCTGAAAAGGGGGTCTTAACAGCCCTACATACGCGTCACCTCCAAAGTTGGAGTGCCCCCCCCCCGGGCATAATCGCAACAAATTATGACCCTAGCAATGTTATTCGCGAATTAACAACGAAACAAACTAATTTGTTAATGGAGCAATCCCAGCAAACACAAAAACGTTTTAAAAACGTTTTTAATAAGTTATATTTTGGCTTTTGGTTTACATAAAAACGTTTTAATAACATTAAAATGTCGGGTTATATAAAGGTCATGAAAACGTTTTAAAACGTTTTGTATGAAAACACACTACAACAATATTTTTAAAATGTTATTGTAAACTATTTTTGCAAACATTTTTTGCCAAATATTTTGTCAACACTTAAATAACATTATGTTAAAATATTTGCACTCAGCAAACACAGAAATGTTCTTAAAATGTTCTTTTCAAAACGTTTTAATAACATTTAAATGTCGGGTTATATAAAGGTTATGAAAACGTTTTTAAAACGTTATTACAAATATTTTGGGCAAACATTTTTCGCAAAATATTTTTTCAACCCCACAATAACATTCTGTTTAGAATGTTTTGTATCAAGTTAAAAAAAATGTTTTTGAAATGTTATTAAAACGTTTTATACCCTTTATATAACCCGACATTTTCTCTAAAACATTTTTTGTTTGCTGAGCAGTAGATTATCAAAAAATGATTTTTAATGTTATGAAAACGTTTTATACCCTTAATATACCCTTTATATAACCCGACATTTAAACGTTTTCTGACAACCTTTTATAACCTTTTGCGAATGATGTCGAAAACGTTTTGTGTTTGCTGGGATGTTTTGTTGCAACTAATTTGGAACTCTTTGTATTGTAACATTTCACAATTTTTCAACTATAATGCTGCTATAGTACCCATGTAGAACATTGTAGATCCCGGGGGGGGGGTTAGCACGTCAATATAAATAAATGAATAAATAAATAGGCCTATCGATCGTGAAGAAATTTCATCATTACTCATATTTGTCAAGTGAGATCCATTGCCGAGTTTTATGCAAATTGTGTGTAACAAACCCTAGTAAATTAGCTCATATCTGCTATAGTACCCATGTAGAACATTGTAGATTTTACCTCTACCTCCCTCCCCTGCCCCCGGAGGGGAGGGCACGTCAATATGAAATGGATATAGGTGTACAGCTGATAGTAAGGGGCATTCGGTGAGAGCAATTTCTAAAACATGGGGTCATTTAGGTGAGAGCATGGTTTTTGGGATACGATGACAGCAAAATGTTAAAAATATGCCGGGGGTCATTGGGTGAGAATATTTTTTTAAATGAACCTTTGGCATTGTTTGGGTGAGAGCCGCAATAGTGCCACAGAAACCTTGAACATTTAACTAATTTTGTTCTAAATGGCTTCAAATTATTTATTTTTTTCAAATTTCTTTGTTTTTTTCAAAATAAGTTACAAAATCAATGATAAATGAAAGTTGCTGTTCAAATTGAAAAATAAGGGTCTTTGGGTGACAGGTCAAATGGAAAAATAGGGGGTGTGACAGAATATGTGTTCGTAAACAAATAGGAGGTCTTTGGGTGATAGCGACGCTGAAAGGGGAGGGGTCTTTACAGCCCTACATACGCGCCCCTCCAAAGTGGGAGTGCCCCCAACCTCACCGTTTACAAGCAAAACCAGACTCTCCTCTTTCCATACACACCAACGTTGTTCGACCGTTGCCGGTTATTCGTTAACTAAAGGGCTGTGCAATAATTATGAGCATGGGGGAGGGTATAAGTGGGGGGGGGGGGCAGAAATTATTGGCGAGCCGAAATTGGGGGGGGGGGGGCAAGCAATATTTGGCAAGCCGAGAGGGGAGGGTGAGTGATTTTGGTACACATTCTTGGGGCGCCTTTAAAAAAGGCTTAGGAAAACCGTTCGGAAACGCTTAAATCGATTCTTCAACTTTATTTTCCAAAATCAAACAAACAGACAAATACTTATTAGATACATTATTACAAAAATAGATTAAACGAAACGATTATGGAGGGAAATGATCATAAGGCCAATAAGGCCAGAATTGATCACCCCCTTTTATAAGACAGAAAAGAAAAGCAAAATGAGAGACTATCACATAAGATACATAAAACTTAAAAACTTGCTCCGAGAATTAAACGTATGATGAGGAAAGATGCAATTTGTATTTTTTTCGAAAGTTTTTCAATGATTTAGCTTCTTTGACATTTTTGTTTACGGAGTTCCACAGGATTGGGCCTGTGGTTCTGACTACTTCATCAGTAAAAATCTTTTTTTTTTTTGTTTGATTATAATTGTTGCTGTTTCTTGTGTGATAGTTGTGGATATCAGAACGTTTTGTAAAGAAGTTGTTAAACGAGTTTGGTAATTGATTAAGACATTATTTTGTACATAAATACACCTAATTCTAATTTGTAAGTTTCAAATACGTTTTCGCAACATGTATATAGACCATTTAACATGTTTAAGGTTTGCAAATTAGGATTCCAAAAAATTGGCATGTGAAGGGGGGGGCAAAGATTTTTGGCGGGCCGAGATGGGGGAGGGGCAAGCGATTTTGGCGGGCCGAGAGGGGGGGTGGTCAAGCGATTTTGGGCGAGCCGTTTGGAAATTTTATCCCTGGGGATATCATAATTATTGCACAGCCCCTAAAGCTCTTTTTTTCCCACCCGTCCGCTTATATATATATAGCTATAAACGAATAGTAACTTTTACACTCGACACAAGGGTTTATTTCATAAATTAAAATTAAATTAAATTAATTATAACATTATCATTCTCTCATCAAATTTGGATCCGTCAATTCATCATGAGATTTGGATAGAATTGGGGTGGAGAAGTAACACATAGGGCCTACTGGTGTAGGCCATTCATATGTCAAAATTTCCGATTGTGCTGTGGAAAGTTGAAAACAATTGCTTGATCATACCAGGAAAGTTGAAAAAGAAAGTTTCAACTTTCCTGATCATACAATATACGCGAGTCACAGTAATTCGAATTATTCATAAAATCCTTTTCGCGGAGGAGCACCGTTTTGAGAGGAGCTAAGATGATTGCGCATGCATGCATGACTGAATGTAATGAATTTGAGGAGAAGAGATTTCATTCAAAGACGTCTAGGAATCGTGGGCAACGTATTAATTTAAAATATAATTATCCAAATCTGATTAATATAATGACATCAGGCATGATTCAGCAGATTGAATAATTAAAGGATCCGTTTATTATTCCAACTGGAGGGGCCAGGAGCAGACAGCAAGTCTTCAAAGGAAATGCATACTTCCCCACCCCTTTCAAAGATGAGGAAAACATTATGACCCACGAGCTTCACAAAAACAAAATTAACAAAATAATAAAATACATGTAAATTCAAAAAGACATATTTAAGTGCAAAATCCAGTGTTGGGGTCTATAAACTCCACCTTTCTCGAGTCCGAGCCTAACTTGAATCCAAGTCTGCAATAGAGTCGTACCACCACGGTCTAAAATCAATCATTAGCACCAACGTGTGTTAAGGGTGTTTTGGGGTACGTTTTTATCAAAACACGTCCCGTTTTAGGGTGTTTTTTTTTTTTTATTGACATGAACATACCGTAGTTAAGAGCGAGGTTTAATTATTATGACGTTGACAGAAAAAAATTGCCAACCTAATTTGCAACTATAACAAAAAATGAGCAGTTTCATCCTTTGAAAGTTCAATCATGCAATGAAGCAAGACCTGGGGAACGTACACTGAGAACCGTCGTAAGACCTCTCAATTATTATGAATCCGCTGTCACCCAAAGAATCCATGTTTATTTTATTATTATTTTTCTTTTTGGCAATTTGAACTTTAAAAGTCCACATTTTTTCCCAACCATCAACCAATGATTTTATGTGATGAGTGGGTCTTTTTGTCAAAAAATAATCAAATGTTGACCATAATATTGTTTTACTGGGGAAAATATCCCCATCCCTCATGTTCATGTTCATATAATTATGCTCACATGTTTCCTGTAGTATTTGTCACTGAAAGGTCCAAAAGGTGTGATATAGGCCTACATGGGTTTCAAATATGTAAGTGTTCTATAGGCATGATAGGTGTTCTAGGTGTGATGATGCATCCGAAGATGTTCAGGAGTACTCTAAGTTAACTTGTAGAATCGGAGTCTCCACGTCAGTCAGCTTCAGTCCGAACAGTCCGAACCACAGTCAGTCCGATTTGTTTAGGATTAGGGTTAAGGTTAGGGTTGGGGTTGGGGTTAGGGTTGGGCCTAAAAATTAGGACTGACGGTGGTTCGGACTGACAGTATTTTGGATTGACGGGGCGCACCCGCAGCACCCTGCCTGTAGGCCTATTATATTATACGCAGCCACCACTTTTCTAGAAACCGACGCAAATAGGGTTCACCATATTCCAATGGTACCACTGTGCATTTCCTATTAATTTCAATGGTTCAAGCAAAGAGTTAAAGTATCAGGTACACTCAACTTCGACTTTGGAATCCAAGTCTATAGTCCAAGTTCGACTCCAGTTGTGTCCGAGTCTAAGCCGAGTTGAAGGTCAGGGTTTCGATTCCTACAACACGTACCAAACCCGGGGGCTCCTATCTTTAAAGGTGCCTGTCAATAGGTCCCCCTTTTTAAAGACGAATGTATCCGACGAACCCTTTTAAAAATCACACCTGATGACCCCCTTTTTAAAGTGCGGCAACCCAAAAATATTATTTTGCTCCATTTTATTTTTCAAATTGTCTACCCGATGACCCCTTTTTATTTAAAATGTTATACCCAATGACCCACTTTTTTCAAAATATTATACCCAATGACCCCTGTTTTCATTTTGTTTGTACCCAATGATTCCCTTTTTTCATAATAACGTTTTGTATCGCGATAGACCCCTACTTCGCAACGCCGCGCCGGTATCCGTATAGGCACACATAACCGTCACTACTTAAGTTGAGTGCCTCGTCCCGGCCAAAACCGTAGGACCCCTTTCAAGAAAAGTGAACATGAGCCTGCTTTCAATTACTAAAAAAAAACAGATCCTTTTTGGCGTGGTCCAAACCATATGACCTCTAGTTTTCTCATGTCCACTAGAAATGCGATGACACAAAAAACTAAGAAAATTTATATTTAACTGAAGTCAACAATTTTTTAAATGTAGGTGATTAGATAGATGTAACTCGCTCTATGACTTGCTATAAACTCTCGTCCGAAAAGTGTTCAAAAGGGTGCTATTATCACCACATGACGTTTTGTTGTTGTTGCTGTTGGTGTTGCTGTTGTTTTAATTTAAATGGGTGCATTTTAGCAAGATTCCCTAGATATTTAAGTATGGTAATTTTCCGTGTGACTTTAAGACAAATTAAAACAGTGTCTTCTTGAAAGAAAAATGTATTTTCCTGTTTTCATTTTTTTTTTTTTTGCAGCAGGACCTTAATTATTTTGGTTAATTGAAAAAACAGCTTAGGATATCAAATCAACATCTTCCCATCTTACATATCGTTATGAATTCGGCAGAGTGACGAATCGAGCATTTTGAGCAAATTGAGTTTATTGTATGCTTGTGATTTATGTTTCATCAGGCGATCTTTAATGTCCACCAAAATTAATGATAAATCTTACTTTTCGACGTATATTGAAATTGTGATTTGGACGAATCACGCTATATAAGTGCGATTAATGAATTTGACCAAAAGACGAAATCGTGTACTTAGCTGTACTTGATCTATTGTATAGTACAGCTGGAATCTCCGAATTTTCTATATTACATGTCATATACTGTTATATTTATTTGATATAATTATAATGGGTAGCTTCAGGTCCGAGCCGCGTATTTTTTTTCTGCAACCATAACGGGACGCAAAATTGTATTAAATCCTAACCCTAACCCTAACACTTACCCTAACCCTAACAATTACCCTAACCCTAACCCTTTCCTGTGGAGTCATATTGGGTGAGAACATGACTTTTTTTTTGGCCTATACACAAAATATATGCTAATATTGTTATTTCTACTCTAAAATCATTGATTTCAACCGGAGTTTTCACTAAATATTACAGGGTATGACTAATAAAAAAAACTTATACACCAAGTTTAGAATCTATATCCTTAGGACAACCAACCAGTACGCCTAATGTTTACATAAAAGCCCCAAATCAAGGATGAGTCCTATAGTTTTACCATAGTTGAATGCGAATTCGTCCCGTATAGGCCTATATGTTGACATTTTTGGATTTAGCATAAAGGCAAATGGGTGTAAATAAATATACCTGTTTTGAGGGATATAATGATTGTTTTAGAACATGCAAATAATTTGTGCACATTCATTTCTATAATATATATACATTTCAAATGAGTGCCCACAAAAATGTTCTCAATTATTAGAATGACCAATGGAATATCCAAACGCCTGCCTATGCCTGCCATCATTCCTTCGCGTACAAACGCTATCGGGGATGTGCCGCCCAAATGGGTAGGTTTTCCATAAAAATCCTTAAAAATACATGTGTCTCCTTTTTAAATTTTCAGTGGCGTAGATTTCTTAATCTTGAAGTATAGTGAATCCAGCACCAGAATAGGCCCTAAGTTCATTGTACAAATGCGCGCGATTTGCATTTTGAAGCTATAAACTGATGAAAATGGTGCAAAAGAGTAATAAATTTCCGCGAAGCACGAAAAAATTTGCACTTTTGGAGCTAAAATCCGGGGGGCACTCAACTTTAGAAGTGACGGGTATAGCCTACCGGCGTCGCGAAGTAGGGGTCTATCGGGTACAAAGCGTTATTTTCAAAAAGGGGGTCATTGGGTACAATTAAAAAGGGGTCATTGGGTATAATTTTTTTTGAAAGAAGGGGTCATTTAGTATAAGATTTCAAAAGGGTCATCGGGTAGGAAATTGTGAAAAAATGGAGCAAAATTTTAAAAGCTTCGGGATAAAAGTTTTGGCATTTTGATGATGCTATTCTAGAAAATCTAGAAAAAAAGTGGGTCATTGGGTAGCCGCAACCAAAAAAAGGGGTCATTGGGTAGCCGCAACTAAAAAAAGCGGGGTCATCGGGTATGACTTTTAAAAAAGGGGTCATCGGGTATAGTCAAAAGAGGGGGCCTATTGACCGGCACATACCGTCACTTCCAAAGTAGAGTCCCCCCCGGGGGGCTAAAATGCCCAAATATAAGGTAAATTTGGTCAGAAACTCACATACAGGCGTCAACATGGGGGGCGGGTGCTGGTATGGACCCTCACCCTACACCCCACCCCGGATCTACGCCTATGGGGCTATGTGTGAAAAACATGTTACTTTTACTATTTTCAAGCTCAAACGGGTCCTTATTTTCTGAAAATCATTATTAGATATGGGTCCCTATTTTCGGTAAAATTACCCTTGGAAATGGGTAAGGGTTCGAGAGCTCAAGCCACACACCCCGTCGAAAAATAATCCGTACAAATAAGTACCAAGTGAGAACATGAATTTTTCAAAATACGGGTCTTTGGATGATAGTCAAAATCAGACCAACAGACATGACGGAAGCCTCAAATAGGCCTATGAGAACTATAGCCCCCTTCACACATCGCGACGCCTCTCGAACAGCGAGCGAAGCGAGCTGTGAGCGTCTAGCCCCGTTCACAAATCGCGATGCCTCTCTCCCTTGTCGCGACAAGGGCGCAAATCTGTTTTTGAAAGTAAGGGGGACACTATGACAATTATTATAATCACTGATGTCTCAGAAGTGAGAATATTTTGCAAAATGAAGACCAAATTGAAGCCATTTGTTGGACCATTTTCATGATTTTGGCACTGTAAATTGTTAGTTTGAAAAGTCTAAAATTTGTTTCGTGGACAAATCTTCACTATTAGGCCTATTGTACTGTGATGAATTATTGCTTTTAAAAACAAAGTGCCGGATGTCCAAAGCAGAAGCGAAAAGGACAACTTCTTTATGCATAATTATGCAAGGGGTGTCTGAGGGGGTATGAAGGCCTAATAGAAGCCATTTGGTGTTCGATTTTGACACTATCATTGTCTAAAATAATTAGTTAGAAAAAGTTAGGAATCCGGAAATGTGTAAAATGAAGGCCCAATTGAAGCCATTTGTAGACCGCTTAATAATTGTTTATGTTGACGTTGGAAAATTTTGCAAATGAAGGTCTAACTGAAGTAATTTGGTGCATTATTTTTATACTATCATGGCTTTAAATCAAAAAGGTCCCGAACCCAATTTGCAACATTTTGCTTGACATTTGAGATTCGCAATTACTAAAGCATGCATGGATTGATGTTGAAGTCATCATTGAGTCCGTTTGGTGACAGCATGTGACGGGCCCTGGATATCGACGACCCACAGTAATTTTTACAGGTTTATGGGCCGAGGACCTGCCTTCAAGCAATGTCTAAATAATCACAGGCCTGTATATTCTTACAATCGACCCGACTGTGCGGTTGTTTAGGCATGGGCAGTGATGGACCTTCTCAATTATATATAACGGGCAATATAACTTTTTCTCTTCTCTTTTTCCCTTTCTCTTCTCTTTTCTCTCTTTCTCTTCTCTCCTCCCTTTTTTTGGCAGGGGGGGGTGAGGACAAAATGTGGGGGGCATTTGATATTGTGTCCCCCACAGTGGCGTACCGTGGGTCATCCGATGGGGGGGGCACCGACCATGGGGGGGTACCGGGTCTGATTGGGGGGCACAAGCCATTTTTTTGCAATTTTCCTATGGGATTTATTAAAATTTGCAATCGATTGAGGAGCACGTGCCTCCCCCACCCGTGCCCCTATGACGCTACCCCACTGCCCCCCCCACACTTTGAAAAGTGAGGGGACGGGGACGTGTCCCCCTGTCCCCCCACCCGATTTACACCCTTGCCTCTCGAACAGCGAGTGAAACGAGCACCGAGCGTAGCGAGCATCATACTAAGGGGCTGTGCAATAATTATGAGCCCTGGGGGGTAACATTTCCAAAAATCGCTTGCCACCCCTCTCGGCCCGCCAAAATTGCTTGCCCCCCCTCTCGGTCCGCCAAAATTCTTTGCCCCCCTCTCTTGCACATGCCAAATTTTTGGGATCCCAATTTCCAAACTTTAAATGGTCTATATAGCCTACATGTTGCGAGCGCAGCGAGCAGGAACATTTGCATATTTAAGCGTTTCCGTACCGTTTTCCTAAGCCTTTTAAGCGCGTTTTATTTAAGCGCGTTTTATTTAAAAGGCGCCCCATGAATGTGTGCCAAAAATCGCTTGCCCCCCCCTCTCGGCTTGACAAAATTGCTTGCCCCCCCTTTCGGCTCGCCAAAATTTCTTCCCCCAATGTTACCCTCCCCGAGGGCTCATAATTATTGCACAGCCCCTAAGGTATCAGAGTACAGCACAGAGCCTGTGCTTAATCATAGTACCTTACCGGTAGGCCTACCTTAAACAAATTTTGAAAGCAGTGCTGAATGAAAGTTGCTGTTAAGAGACCGGTCACAAACACTTGTTTGGGGGGATGCCAAAAAAAGGGGGGGGGGGGAGCTAAAATTTTTTGACCCTCCTAAGGGCGCCTTGAAAAAAATGTCCACAAATTTTCCTGGGAAAATTGAATTTATATGCTTTTCTATGGGGTTGACCCATAATTTTCATGTCAAAAAGGGGGGCCCTGATATGTTTGAGACCTGTAAAGGGATGGGGGTGCCGAAAATATTTTGCATCAGGCCCCAACTAAAAAGTGTTTGTGAACGGTCTCTAATGAAAATAAAAAAAGGATACACATATCCTACATATCCTGTTATTTCTTTTGTTAAGGCGTGATTTAATGGCAATGTATGAAAATTGTTCTGTGCAAATAACAGTTGCACTAGTATAAATCCTCAGGCTTATAGGTGTAACACTTTTTAAACACGCTAGGCGTTTAGCCAAATCGTTGTTATTATCATCATGTACCTTTCGAATCACAAATCCAAAATAAAATCAAAACCATCCCTTTGGTTTACAAGTTATTATACTTTGGAGTTGTATCTAAACGCATTTTAAACACCTATATCATGTATTCGACCTAAATACTCTAAATGCTACCGTTTAGCTAAGCGATATATTTAGATATTAAACATCAACCTGTATAATCTAAACACAGACTAAACACCACCGACTGTTTAGCTTGTGTTTAGATATACAGGTTGGTGTTTGATATCTAAACATATACGGTATAGTGTATATAAACACAAGCTAAACATGGTGTTTACGATGAGTTATAAGTGCTTACGATGCATTTAGATTTAAATTCAAAGTGTGATAACTTGAAACTAAAGGGAAGGTTATTTTGGATTTGTGATTCGACATTTGGTGTGTTTACTTTCTAAACAATTTTTAAAGTTAACACGTTGAATGTTATAGAATCTATGAATACTTTCTGTTTACTCTGTCTTTATGTTTTTACTTTGGTGTTAAGGTGTCCTACCTTTACTGTGTAAATGAAAAATTAAACGCCTAGCATTGTTTTAAACGTGTTACAGAAACCAAACACCTGGGTGGGGCCTACTAATAATTTTGGGCACCATGCATGTGATGGACTGTTGTTTGTTCATGGAAGTTCCAGTCATCCATAGAAAAAATTGAAATAAAGCGACCAATGTTCATGGTTCTCTCAAACTATCAATTGTAAACCTTGACTTTCCAATGACACATGTATCACCGACACCAGGCCATTGTACAAATTCGTACTTGAATTCGGTCTTCAACCCTCGTTGCAATGATTTATCTGTTCATTTTATAGGCGACGAAAAAAAATCCTGTTCTACGGGCCCGACCGATCCAGAATGTGGGCATGTGGGTTTTGGAGAATTATTTATATATTTTGTTAAAATCATGTAAAATCAGCCGTTTTGGGCCCAAATTGATTAATTTTGGCTGAACATTTTTGAGAAAATATGTTTGCAAAAAAATCTGCAGATTTTTTTCAGATTTTGGTACGGTGAAATTTTAGTGTAATTTTAGACTCCAGAAAAAAAATACTTGAAAATTTCGTTCGCCCGTAGAACATGGTTTTTTTTCGTCGCCTTGGCCGGTATATACATTATTTTACGAATTTCTTTTTATTTCTTCAGCTTTAAATACATGTGTATTATGGTCTTTGCACAAACATTATTTTGATATAGTCTTCTAAATATAGCTAGCTGTTTCAATTGTGGTTTAACTAAGCAGCTCGTTTAAAAACTACCGGATAGCAACGTTTGCGCAGTATTTTTGTGAGACTTGAGAGCACATCAGACATACTGATTAATTAATACCATTAATTGCGTTTGTTTCGATTTATGATAAATTTATATGGTAAATAAACTGAAACTGATACTAAATTGCATTCTAAATCCAAGGAATGTCCCCCTATTCAAACAATTTTGATTTTTTTGAAATTCGCGATATAATAAACATTTTTAAGGCAAATTATTATAGAAATGATATGTACTAAAAGTGTATGATTTGATATTAGGGGGGCATTCCCCATATTCAGAATGGAGGCATTTTGAGAGGGAAGGATCGAAGGTAGTGGTCATTCATCCATGCAACAAACAAACAAAACATTCACATCTAGCGGTCAATTCTATCATATAAATACAAATATTTTACAAATGTATCTGTTCCATAATTATATGTTACTTAGGAGTAAGCAGCCATAAACTTAAATGGGTTTTCAGCACCTTCTAAATCAAATTTAATTTTTAAGGTTTTAGGCCTCAGAGTAATCCGTTCCAAGATCCAAAGTAGCCCCTAGCCGTTTTCATCATCATAAGATGTCCTCTATCTACTGCAAGAATAAACTTATTCTTGAAGGAGAAATACTAGTACCGTACATCTTCACTGTACTGAGATACAAAATATACTAATATAACCCAAATTGCATTTTGAAACAAAAGCATGATCTGATTTATAGCAAAGAATAAGTCTACTTTGCCGTTATTTTTTTGTTATCAAAGCATTGGAATTGATGCAGTGCTATTACTAGTGTTATTTATAGTAGCAAATTAACTTTAAGAGAACTAGCGAAGGTCAATTTTACGCTCATGTCCATTTGGCATTCAATTTCAGTGATTTGCTCATCCGGACAATAGTAAAAGTCATCAAAATTCAGATTTTGGTACCTTTGTCATTGTCATAGATGTGCTAACATAGCCTGTTAGTGGTTCAGCCGAAAGCTGTATATTCCCGGTGTATATTTAAGACAAAATAAGACATTTTACACGAATCTGTAATTTAGATACTGACAGTATCTAAATTAGCTACATGTATTTGAATGGGGCTTCAACTTTATCAATACTGATGTTTTCTTCATTTTTTGCCAAATTTTTCATTTCAAAAATACCAAATGACATTTGAATGACTTATTCCTCATTTTTAAGCAATTTATAAGCAATTTTAATTTTTTACACTTGCGCTGGAATCACTGAACATGCTGAATGGGTCTTTAATATGCCCTGTTCATGTGCGTCCATGATATTTGCTATTTATGTGTCCCTGGTATGTGTCAAAATTGTAACAAACGAGCAACAAACATTTGAGGAAGTTTTCATGGAAATACCTGCAATAGAAATGACTAAGACTTGTATATAAACCATCACAGCAGGGTTTAACGTTACTTGCATGATATGAATCATATGATGAAACAAAAGCAATTGACTAAGAACATTCACTCATTAAAAGCAATTGTTCTGCAATCCTTTCTCGACAAATTAATCGTTTATGATAATGTATAGTAAATTGAAGAAAACTCATTATTTTCATTCAGAATGTTATGATGCGCGAATGATCACATTTTATTATTTTATCAAAATGAGCTAGCGCCCACGTATTACTATTTCAAAAGAAGACTGAAATCGGGTGTAATTTAAATCCGTAAATTTTATGCAGACTGTACTGACTTTCCAACATGCATTATTAAAACATCATCAATTAATCATGTTAAAAGGAGAGCATAAAATCATTGGAAAGGAGAGCAGTAGCAGTTGGCGCTAACATTAAATTGCCAATAGGACTGCCAAAGCTATAAAGAAAGACCTGCATGTATGAAGACCATTGTTTTGGATTTAATACCAATAATCATCATATTAATAGATTTTCTTCCGAGTTTACACAAAATCCAGTCCCGGATACCGCTGATAGTGGAAAACAGAGTGGCTAAACTAATAAATGCTTATCATAAAATGACCGAGGGCAGCAGGCATATTCAACCCAATTAACTAATACCCAATTTATATTTTGATTGACAGCATGATAATTCGCTACCGTTCGCTACCATTTCTCTATCACTGCTAATAAAAGTCACATAATGCAAAAATGATTATATTTTTCATGGGTTGAAAATTCACCCCCTAATTTCATGCCCACGAGTCCTTGATAGAGGATTTCATGGCATGTTCATGCCAAATACAAAACAAAAGATTTAGAATGTCTTGCCATGTTCATGCCAAGAACATGCCATGTTCATGGCATGATTTGCATAGCAACCAGTAGCGAATTTTGGGAATACCCATGAATTTTTTTTGCCTGGGTAGATTAAAGCTTTGATCCAAAAAGAACTGAAACAACTAGATGAAACTCTAAGGTCTGCTGACAAAAAGGCTGTATATCGCACCCGCTGCATGATGATGACATCGATGACTGTTAAAGGTAAAAAATATTCATTTTTGATGGTATCGAAAGGGCATTCATTTTATTCAAAATGGAATTTGGTGTGCCTGATGTGCTCTCAGGTCCCACAGAAATACTGTGCAAACATGGCAAACGTCGCTATCCGATCCATTAACCCGGGGAGGTGTGGCGGGGGGGCACTCAGCTTTAGAAATGTCCGTATGTGCCTGTCAATAGGCCCCTCTTCTGAAGTCGAACATACTTACACGATCGCGATGATCCCCTTTCTTAAAAGTCATACCCGATGATCCCATTTTTAGATGAGGCTACCCAATTATGACCCCTTTTTTCAGGCGAGGCTACCCAATGACCCTCTTGTTTTAGGCGCGGCTACCCAATGACCCCCTATTTTCTAGAAATGTATTATGAAAATGTTAAGAATAATGCGGAAACTTTCAAATTCTCTTATTTCAACAAATTGGTATTGGAAATTTGGACCAAGAAATAGAATTTGCTCCATTTTTTCAATATTATCTATCCGATGACCTTTTTTGGAATTTTATACCCAATGACCCCCTAATTTCAAAATATTATACCCAATGACTCCCTGTTTCATTTTGTTTGTAAACAACGTTAATACCGATCTTCGAGGTGCCGGTGGCATATACCAGTGCTCTCCTCTCGACCTGCCAAAATATTTGCTCCCCTCCCCATGTTACCCTCTCCCAGGTCTCATAATTATTGCACAGTCCCTAAGTAGTGTAAAAAAGTTCATAACTACTAAAGTCAGCATTTATAGGTGAAACATTAACGTTATCAATCTCAATGGACATGATAATAACTTAACTCGAAAATGAGCAAAATTTCGAGTTGACTCGAAAATGTCAAAATTTCGAGTTGACTCGAAAATGTCAAAATTTCGAGTTAGGTTATTAGTTCCTTAAGAGGGGTGTCTGCTTGCTCCAAATTACGCATACTCGTGGTAAGGGGCGTAAAATAATGAATATGTTGGGGGGGGGG